>NC_139218.1:321115067-321132567 GCF_055691185.1 Crinia signifera
TCTTTTTTTGCACACCCCCAGTATCCACGCCACCCCGAAGTGTGGCGAGTGAAGAGTGCCCTGCGAGGGGAGGTGGAATGCGTCCTCCCGACCTTTTCATACCCCTACTATCCACGTCAACATGGAGTTCATTTTATATAGTGTGGCGACGCAGCGAGCCACCGAGCCCAAAGCGTGGCGAGCAGAGCGAGCCAACGTGGATTACTTTACATGTATTCCGCGTCCGCTCATCACGAGTCGGGCTCGCCACACTATATAAAATCAACTCCACACCGACATGGATAGTGGAGGTATGAAAATGTCGGGAGGATGCGTTCCGCCACCACTCGCCACGCTTGGGGGTGACGTGAATACTGGGTGTGTTTTAGGAACAGATTCTACTCTCCCTGTAAGTTGAGATCCTGGCTGTTGGGCAGTTTAACAGTCGGGATTCCGATGTCGGAGTACTGACAGCAGGTCATCCAGCACCTGAGTCAACATCAAAATAAAA
Organism: Crinia signifera; assembly: GCF_055691185.1. Taxonomy (NCBI): domain Eukaryota; kingdom Metazoa; phylum Chordata; class Amphibia; order Anura; family Myobatrachidae; genus Crinia; species Crinia signifera. Next base: position 321,115,558 of record NC_139218.1, read on the forward strand.
GACTACACATTTTTAAATTTCACATTTTTACTTGAATTTATTTTTTTTCGGTCTCGTTTTATCAAAATATACAAGGAAAACAACTGCCTCTGGAGAAGGGAATATCACAAGTCAAATTGGAATCAGGCATACAACAATTGATTATTACAGTAGAGCTTCGGAAACAGCGCTGCAAACTTTCCATGGGTTAGGAAGAAGATGCAAAAATGTCGAACAGTGGTTTGTGAAGGAGAACAGCAAGTACGGACATCACAACGTTCAGAAGTACCGTACTGTGAGCTTGACAAACCGAAATTGTGGTAAAATGAGCAAAGAAATTTATCGTTGAACAAACAAATCAATGAGAAGATCAAGAACATTTTTATAAGCAATTAAATTAAGAAACAAATCCATATTGAAAAAATAATAATAATAATAAAAAAAAAAAAAAACATACACCTTTAAGGCCTTCATGAGGGGGACCTTAATTAAAAGAGTTGCAGAGATTAAATTCTTCTATAGGAAGACTATGGCTTCAGGAATGTCCCTCAGATTCCCTTCCAGCTTACTGGTTTTAGAAATGAAACATGGACTTTCACCCGTCCAGGCATTGTTCGGTGACATTTTTTCTCATAAGAAGTTGCCACTTGTTATTCAGGCTCAGAAAATATGGAGAGAGATACATGCTTTAATGAAGTTTCAGGATGTTGACCCAGACACTCCATTATGGAATTTTCTAAATTATTAGAAACTTTCCTCTCTTAACCCTAGAGTAGTTTGGGGTGAAAGGGAAGTAATATCTGTGGGTCAGCTATATCAGGATGGAGTTTTGAAATCTTTTAGTCAGCTGAAAGATGAGTCTAATTTTACATCTATGTATTTCTTCAGATATTTGCAACTTCGTCACGCATGGTCTTTGCAGTTTCCTCAAGGCCCTCCTCTTATTCGACATTCTCCTCTAAAATCATTCCTCTTACAACTGGGCTATAAACGTGCACTCTCATGTTTATATAATTTTCTTCAATCATATCATCATATTACTGACTTACCAAATCTGCAGCAGAAATGGGAATTGGAGGTGGGTAGGCTGTCTGAGGTTGAATGGAATGAGGCACTTGTATGTCCTCGTAATTCCACTGCTTCAATTAGATTTCAACAAATTCAATTGTTTATTTTGCATAGAACGTACCTGACTCCGGTTAGATTAGTACAATTTGGAGGAAGAACTTCTGATAAATGTCCCAAATGTAAATGTAATATGGGAACATTTTGGCATTTATTATGGGTTTGTCCGGTGGTTAAAGAATTTTGGACTAAAGTGCTTCAAGCTATATCTGTAACAGGAATTCCCTTAAATAAGTTAACACCAAGATTTTGTTGCCTTGGGGTATCGGGTGATGTCCTGGATAAACATTCTAGACAATATACAATTAATTTGTGTACATTGGCTAAGGTTTGCATAGCTAGACTTTGGATGGATTCATCAGGGCCTGATTTTAAGGCCTGGATTTCCTTGGTCAATGTAACAGTGCTACATGAGAAATATTTATATATTAATCGTAAGGCTGAATTTAAATTTTATCGTATTTGGTCCCGATGGCTTTCATCAAAATATTCATCTCTTAAGATATAATTTTATTAATTGTAGATTACCTTCTCTTCCATGTTAATATGATAATGCCATTTGTTCGAAAGAAAATATATTTCTGCTAATGTAACTTATTTATTATTAATATTTATATTATATTTATTATATAATATTATTGTATTGATATGTTTGTGTTTTTTTTTTTTTCATTTTTTTTTATTTATTTATTCTTTCTTTTCTAAATTTCCGTCGAAATTTGTTTATGTTTGATATGTTAATCTGTGTATCAGAAAATTTAATAAAAATCACTCAATGTAAAGGGAGGGAAAAAAAACAAAACAAAAAAAAAGCAGTACACACCACCAGACAATGTAGTGGTTTCAGTGGCAGTGATGGATGCTATAGGGGGCCACTGCGCATAAAAAGAATAAGGAGGCGGAGGATTACCTAGCGCAATGTGCATAGGGTGGTGATACGGTAGTTGGGCGGTGGGGGCAATGGCCTGTGGTGTATAGGACCTGGCGTTATGTCACACTCATCAGTCAAATTCTTGTCTGCTACACATGACATACCGCAATCCACTATACGCTTAAAGATGCGGAACTGTTCTGGATCCATCACCAGCATCTCACAGGCAATGCGATTAGCAAAATTTTTTAAAGAATCCGGTGGAATTTTATAGAGCTTTCTCCGCATGCTTACAAAAATGCTCTTGGCCAATTGGAGCAGAGCTGGTCGTCTTGTAAGGTTGCTTCCTTGGTGGAGGTTCGGAAACAGTCTCCTCCGGAGGACCCTCTGTTTCCGTGACAGGACCAGTCTCTGCTTCCGGCTCAGGGGTAACTTCCTAGAAAAAAAAAGTTAATATTAATTAATTTGACAGTTTCTTACATACAAAACATGTCATATCAAAAACTTACTATGTCCACACTCTCCGGATCTTCTAGTGAATCACTTTCCGGAGAGTGTTCATACATAAAAGTACCCTCTGATCTTCTCCTTGGTGCTTGTTCAACGATAAATTTCATTCACTCGTAGTCATCAGTCCCGTGTCCTGAACGTTGAGATTCCCGGACTTGATTGTTCTCCTTCACCACCACTGTTCACATATTTGCGATCTTCTTCCGAGCCCACTTAGAGTCTGCAGCACTGTCACGGGCTCTACGGTAATTAACCAATTTCTCGTATGCCTGATTCCTTTTGGCCTTATTATGATAGTCCCTGTGATCATTCCTCCAGAGGCAGTTGTTTTCCTTATATATTTTAATAAAACAAGACCAAAATGTGTGGCCCATTGCTCCTGGCATTTCTGAAAAATATAATGAAATTTTTTTTTAAACTGGAAGGCTATACTCCCTGGAAAATACAATGCACTGGAAAAGGGAAATATGACGAACAATGACCAATATTACCAATAAAAAAATACCTTTATCAGAATGATGAAGAATTGACAAAATAGTTAAGGGGGTGGCCCTTGGCAATTGGCTCACTGCTAACACCAACTAGAAAAGAAAGATAAAAAAAAGCAATATTATATGCTAGTACAATATTGATAATAATTTAGTACAATATTAATTACATTGCACCACATGCTACTCCACCAGTACAATAACATGACACAGCAATCTGCACCGAAATTACATTAAATAAAAACATGACACCGCAGTCTGCTCCGCCATTACATTAATAACAAGATAACACCACAGTGTACTCCGCCATAACATTAGTAACAACTTGACACCACAGTCTGCTCTGCCAGTACAAAAACATGACACAGCAATCTGCTCCGCCAGTACAATAACAACATGATACCAGAGTCTGCTCCACCAGTACAATAACATGACACAGCAACCTGAAGTGCCATTACATTAATAACAACATGACACCGCAGTCTGCTACACCTGTAAAATAGTATTAACATGACACAGCAGGCTAGTCATCCTGCATAACAACTGGAAACAACATGTATCATTACACCCCCCACTGCACATCACACCCCACCCCTGCACATGATCACCCCCACTGGACATTATTACCCCGCCCTGCACATGATCACCCCCTCCCCTGCACATCATCACCCCCCACCACTGAACATGAATGCACATTATCACCCCCCCCTGCACATGATCACCCCCACCCTGCACATCATCAGCCCCCACCCCTGCACATGATCCATCACCCCCCCACCACTGAACATGAATGCACATCATCACCCCCCCCCCCCTGTACATGATCACCCCCACTCTGCACATCATCACCCCCCACCCCTGTACATGATCCCCCACCTTGGCGCCGGATCCAAGCCCCTGCAAAGCAAAAAAATAAAGACATTAAAAGTACTTACAAAACAGTAGGGACACGATGCTCCGGATCTCCACACTGCTCCTCTTCACGTGCAGCTTCTGTCTTGGCGCCTCTGGAGTTTTGACTGACAGGGGGGGCGTGAAATCGCATCGCACGGCAAAAACGTAAAATGCGATGCGATTTTACTACGCCTACGTACATATGCTAATTGGGCACCCGGCAAATACATAAGTACCTGCTTTTATGTTAAAATAAAGTCCATGGTGTGCATTGTCTGCAGACAATTAATGGAATTCTGTAGATTAAGGTCTGTAAATAGAATTACAAATAATTAGACATTAATCTACATATTGACCGAATTATCACATTGCAATCACATGCAACACTTAACACAATAATTCCTTCTGTAATCAGTATTCATCAGTCTTTTAGATGCTCTTTTGGTGATACAGTGTTGCTAGTTTTTTATATATTGTATAACACTCCAGCATTGTATTGTTGTTGATTGAAATTTTTATGGATACCCATGTTATAACACCAAGAAAATAACAATTTAGTCCAAGACTGTTGGTCTAATTCAGGCATTTCCAATCTGCGGCCCTCTAGCTGTTGTAAAACTACAAGTCCAATAATGCCTTGCCACAGTTCTGCTAGTAGGGAATGCTAAAACTATGGCAAGGCATGCTGGGATGTGTAGTTTCACAACAGCTGGAAGGCCGCAGGTTGGACATGATTGGTCTAATAGAACAATTTATTTGGTGCAGGCAGCGCTCGATATTTTGGTTTTTTATTCAGTTTTATTTACAAAGGAACAGCACCTTAGTTTTTTGGAGCGGCAGCTTATCATCTATATATAGGTCTAGTGTCTGTGAGTCTCTGAAACACTGCCATCTACTGGCAGAGAGTGAAACGACATCTCTTTCTCACATGCACAAACACGGAAGGTAGCAGACTAGCTTTCTAAGCTTTTGACTTACTAGTAGCCAATAAATGGTTAATGAGTACATTGCCTATTCATTGAATTAGCGTCCTCTTTTTTTTTTAAATATGAAAAGTGTTCATTCCCTTCATGCTCAATACTGACTGAATAGTGCAAATAATTTATGGGTACTTGGTTTTTTTTTCACGGCGGCAGATAGATCGCATGCGATTCGATGTGCGATGCGATTTAGTACCTGTTCATAACCCCACTATCCACTATGGCATGGAGTTCATTTTATATAGTGTGGCGAGCACAGCGAGCCCCACGAGGGGAGGCGGATTACTTTACATGTATTCCTCGTGCGCTCGCCACGCTTTGGGCTCGGTGGCTCACTGCGCTCGCCACACTATATACAATCAACTCCATGCCGTAGTGGATAGTAGGGTTATAAACATCTTATGCAAATCGCATGCAATATCTGCCGCCGTGAATCTAAACAAGTACCAATTTATGCATTACATTACTTTGGCCAATATGCATGGCAGCTTCTACTTATAACACTACTACACATACAGATGGCAATAACTGGGTTTTATGTGCAGAATGACATATGTTTATATAACTTTTACTTGAAAATAAAACACAAAAAAAAAAAAGCTACAAATAAATAGAATAAGACAAAATATAACACTTGCTGGCTGTAGTACACAACCTGAGATATTCATCCCTTGCAGCTAGTTTCCGCTAGTTTATCTGCTGCCAAGTTACAGATACCTTGTGCTTATCATACCATCAGTGTCTGAGGAAACTGAGGTTTCTTGAGTCAAAGCGGAAAGGCAAAGCTGCTAGGCTAAATACCTGCTGATTCCGATCACTGATACATATCATATTTGGGCAGCCCGACAGTGTAGTGGTAAGCATTACTGCCTCGCAGCGCTGAGGTCATTGGTTCGATGCCTACCATGGCCCTAACTGTGCAGAGTTTGTATATTCTCCCCGTACTTGCGTGGGTTTCCTCCGGGTTCTCTGGTTTCCTCCCACAGTCCAAAAGGATGAATCATTAGGTCGACATGAGTCTAGTTCAACAGGGTCATTAGGTCGACAGTCAAAAGTACGACATAGGGTTTTTCACATTCTTTTGTTTGAATGTCAACACAGTGGACATGGAAACATAGCACCGCGTTTCCTCGCATGGCCTGCTGCGCTCGCCATGCTTCCGGCATGGTGCCTCACTATGCTCGGCACACTATTTTATTCTGGGGCATGAAATACCACCTGTCGGCACATGATGGCTCAAGAAAAATGTGAAAAACCCCATGTCAACCTTTTGAATGTCGACCTAATGACCCTATCGACCTAGACTCATGTCAACCTAATGACTGTCAACCAACATTGTGGTGACCTAATGATCCATGTCGATCTAATGACCCAGTCAACCTAGACTCATGTCAACCATCATGCTGGTGACCCATCCAAAAATATACTGGTAGGTTAATTGGCTTCCAACAAAATTAACCCAAGAGTGAACGTGTGCATGTATATGTGGTAGGGAATATAGCTTGTAAGCTCCACTGGGGCACTGACTGATGTGAATGTTCAAATATTCTCTGTAAAGCGCTGCGGAATATGTGTGTGCTATATAAGAAACTATTAATAAATAAATAATAAATATCACGTTTACCATTAAGATGGGGGTAAAGCAGCTAATGTGGAACACTGGAATGTAACAGCCATTACAAGCATTATATATATTTTCTTTTGCCTTTATTAATATAGAGACAACATATTCATGGACAGTGGGAGGAGGCAGATGGCAGTAGATGGAGAATATACCTACTGTATACAGTGCCATAGCTGGAACAGATCCGGTGGCGGTGTACATTTTCTCCAGCTTTGCCCTACACGCCTTTAAATTGACAGACAAAGAGCCCGATTGTTGTTCACTTGGAACTGGGCAATTTTCACTGACTTCTATTTGCGAAGGCAGGAGACCGTCGGCAACCATCGAATAATTTCTCCTGCTAGTGGAGGCATGCAAGTGGGTGTGTCCTCGTTACCAAGGGGGATCATGGTGGCGGGCATTCGGACAGGCAGTGTCTCAGGCGCTCGGTAAGCTGCGATGTTCGCACTAACCTGAAACAGGCCCTAAACAAGGCTGTAGAATTCCTGCCATTGCTAGTGTGCCATTTGTCTTCAGCATCAGTGGTTTAAACCATGGAAACCAGGGTACAATACAGAACACGCACAAGATAAATGCAAATCAGAATAATCCACACAAAGTATTGACAGGAACTGTGGTGAGATACCACATCCTCCCCTCAAGGTGTAGGAGAACAAACTAGTAACATTTCATTTGTGCTATTGAGAATCCCTTTTCAGAAATAAATCCCCGATCCAAGCCAGGTTAACAAACATTGTTTCAGTGAGTGTTATAGCTGTTCACACTTGCACCTGGGTTACTCCCTTAAGGCAGTTGGACTTCTGCATAAACCACTGATCAGCCTCCACATCTGATGCATATAGTTTAATGCAGGGATGGGGAACCTTCGGCCCTCCAGCTGCCCTTCTACAGGCCCTTCTACATTTTTTGCCATTTAGCCATGCTAAAACTATTGCAGGGCATGCTGGGATGTGTAGTTCAACAACAGCTGGAGGGATGAAGGTTCCCCATCCCTGGTTTAATAAATGGGTGCTCTGATCTAGGTACTACAGAGGAACTGCCCTACCTGAGTCTACGCTGATGCAAAGTACACTACTGCTGTGTGAGTTCCCAGCAGCTGCTCAGTCAGTGCCAATGATTGCTTCCTCTCTGGACCACCCCTTTTACAACAGTGCATCAGTCTCAGGCCCAGGTATAACCAGGCAACAGTCGGCAGAAGCGCAATCAATGTCCCGATGCCTGTACACTGCCGAAGACAGGCACCAGGACCAGCACATGTGTAGACCCCGGAATCCGAAGCAGCCCATAGAGGCATCCTGGAGGGAGCCTTTGGTGACTCACAGGTCAGACTTCCAATAGTAAGCCTGTCACAATGAAGCTACAGGGCTCTGCCGTTGGGAGATATGGGCTCTCCTATTGCTGTAAATGGGTCCCACATTGGATGACCCGGGCAACCTATTTACACTGCCCTCCAACACGGGTCCAGCCCTGCTCGGTTCAGAGGTTGAATTGCTGGGTCAACCCGGCAATACATTAGGATTTGGAGTCTGTGTAAAAGGGGTATTAATGACCCAAAAAAAGGTTCCCTTTTAATGCTTTGGTTCATACGACTGTATAGTAGATATTTAATTGGGGTAAAATACTAAATGGCCACCATTTATCTGGGAAACTAATGTCCACATTTCTGAATGACAAGAAGTTGCAGCATTTAGCATCAGGAACAGAAACTGCAAGTAAGGACAACACCCTATCAGATCGTTGGCATATCACTGTCTGCTGACTATATACACTTATCTAGTTACACCCCCTCCCCCCCCCCCCCTTTCCCCTGTTATGGTTCCAATTTACAGCAATGTTTTGCATTTATGCTTTGCACTCACTAATGTGAATTATATAAAATTCTTTGTATTTAGTTTTACCACTTGCACTGTGCTGCATGCACCTTGTGGTACAGTAATAAACATGATTATTATTGTTTTTATTTTATTTACAGACAGGCTGCAAGAAAAAAAAAAAAGACATATTTATACACGGAAGAGCCACAATGGTCCAGTACTAGTTAGGACCCCATTTGCTCTCAGAACGTCCTCAATGTTTGTGGGATAGATGTAACGGGTGCCGGACGGGGTCCCGACAGGCATTTACCTGACGTCTGGATTCCAACTGTCAAAACACAGACAGCCGGGTTCCCGACGGCCGTCGGCTATTTTCCCTCGTGGGGGACCACGACCCCCATAGAGGGAGAATAGAATAGGTAGCGAGCGTAGCGAGGCCGCAAGGGGCTTAGTTGCGCTCACCATGCTGTCTGGGTCAGGCCAGTCGCCATCCCGACTGTCGGACCCCTTTACCACACCCAGATGTAATAGGGTGCTGAAGACAATCCTTACATGCTGACTTGATTGCATCATGCATGAGTTACCGATTTGCTAAAGCAGAGCTGACCACAAGCCTGGTATGTGTCCCCACGCATGCCCTGTCACAGTGTTCACACATATGAGCAGTTTAGCGTTGTGTGCAATTCAGCTGCATCTCCACTTGCAGGAGACGGGGCATGACAGCGGTGGCAATGGGGCTTTGACATGTAGGAAAAATCAGAACTGTGCGTATGTACAGATGGGTCTGCTTTGTAAGGCTACATACATACTGTGTATACTGCAAATCACACTTTCCACCACACCCAATTGACACTTTACTAGATGGAGATCTGAGGGGAAATGTACTAAGCCTTGAAAAGTGATAAAGTGGAGAGTGATAAAGTATCAGCCAATCAGCTACTAACTGCCATGTTACAGGCTGGGTTTGAAAAAAATGACAGGCAGGAGCTGATGGTTGGTCATTTAGCACTCTCCATTTTATAACTTTTTGAAGCTTAGTACATCTGGCCCCTGGTAACGAGGGACATTGCAGTACACTGAACACATGGTCATGTTCATAGAACCAGCTGGAGAGAACCGGTGTTTTGTAATATGGTGTGATATTATATTGTGAATTGTCATTAGAAGATGGGTGGTCATGTGTACCTCATATGGAGAACAGGTAAATCAGAGCCATTGGCAGAAAGCTGAAGCACATGGATGATCACTACCACTACCACTACAGGTTGAGCATCCCTTATCCAAATTATTTCGAAAACTATAGGTCTCCAAAATGTACTTTTATTTTTATTTTTTGCTAAAAACATACTAGGTACATCTGTAACTGGCACTATTGAGGAAATAACATGTAACTGGCACTAAATATGTGCAAGGATATGATTGCTTGCCATTCAATTCAGTATCTGATATAGTACACAAACTTTGTTTCATGTTTTAAAACCTTGTTTCATGCACAAATAAAAAATATATTTGTATGCATTTCATGTATTTGATGTGTTTGTACAACATACATGCAAGATACCTCATTCGAATATAAAAATGTTCCAAAATACGGAATTATCAGTTATCCAAAATACTTCTGGTCCTGAGCATTTTTGGATAAGGGATACTCAACCTGTATTAAAAACTCTATTGATAGGGAGTCACAAAGGGTTCACAGAGCCTTATGCTGCCCATACACTTGTGAGATATTGTATGCAATCATTCGATTTTGACCAAATCTGTTCTATAAATCGAATGATTGTATGCACATTTTGTGTACCAAGCAACGGTCGAATCTCGTGTCTGCACATAATATTTATTGAAATGTACGTGCGAATGCTATTTTGTGCACATTTAATTTTTCTAAATGAAATGTTTGATTCCTGAAGGTTTCTGGTCACTTCCTGGAAATTCCTCTTCCGGGATGCAGTTACAATCCCGGCGGTCGGGATCCCGGCGTTCAGAATCCCGACGCCGGAATCCCGACCGCCGAAATGCCGACACTTTCTCCCTCCGTGGGTGTCCACGACACCCCTGGAGGGAGAATAAATTAGTGTGCCAAGCGTAGCGAGGCACTGAGCCCGCAAGGGGGGGCCATCCACGTCCCCCCCTTGTCGGCATTTCGGCTGTCGGGATTCCGGCGTCGGGATTCTGAACGCCGGGATTCAATACTGAATCCCCTCTCATCCCACTGTGCACAGAATGGTTTGAAAATCTGGTGTGTTTTTTTACAGCACTCGATGCAATCGCATTTGATCCCACCTAATTTTTTAAACGCAAGGAGCATTCGATAAATCGCATACCTGCATGCACAATTGATGCGATTTATCGAAAGGTGAGCTTCAAGGGAAATCAAACCCAATATTGCGTTGAATGCAATCACACAAGTGTATGGGTAGCATAAAAGAGCACAGGCACAGATCATGTGCAATCATAACAGGAAATAATGTGAAAAACATTGCAAAGCACAATGAAATATGCTGGCAATACATAAATAACTGTTACTAAACAAAGAAAACATTATAATAACAGGATATAAAGAGCAGCAAATTAGAATACAAACAAGCAAGACAAATATAGAACATTTATGCAAATACAGTCACAACAACATAGGCCATGCTGGCTGAAAGGTTTACACCAATAGATGGGGTAGCAGGCAGATTTCAGGGTACTCTTTACCTAGAAGGGCGCCCATCGCGACCATCGCGACCATCGAATGCACTAAAAATCGGGTGCGACGCGATGGCCGCGATTTCCCATAGGGACCAATGTTAAAAATCAGATTGGACCCAATTTTAGTGTTCAATGCCCGCGATTTTTACATAGGAAACAATGTTAAATGGGCCACAGAGCCCTAATAGTCACCGTGAACTCTGAAATGGCCCCCACAATTGTTAACGCCACCCCACGATCAACATCAACGTGAAGCGTGGCGAGCGCAGCGAGCCCGCGAGGGGCGGCGGTACGTGTCCTCCGACCTTTTCATGCCCTACTATCCACGTCGGCGTGGAGTTGAGAATAGAATAGTGTGGCGAGCGCAGCGAGCCACCGAGCCCGAAGCGTGGCGAGCCCCGCGAGGGGACGCGGATACCTTCACAGTTATACGCGTCCCCTCGCGGGCTTCACAGGTGTCCGTGGCGAAAAGCGGACACCTGTGAAGCCCGCGAGGGGACGCGTTTACCTGTGAAGGTATCCGCGTCCCCTCGCTGCGCTCGCCACACTATTCTATTCTCAACTCCACGCCGACGTGGATAGTAGGGCATGAAAAGGTCGGAGGACGCGTACCGCTGCGCTCGCCACGCTTCGGGTTGACGTTGTTCGTGGGGTGGCGGTAACAATTGTGGGGGCCATTTCAGAGTTCACGGTGACTATTAGGGCTCTGTGGCCCATTTAACATTGATTCCTATGGCCAAATCGCGGGCATTGAGGCATTTAACATTAAAATCGCGGTCAATCACCGTTTTTAACATTGATCCCTATGGGAAAATCGCGGTCATCGCGGGTACCCGATTTTAATGTACCCGCGATTTACCCGCGATGCCCGCGATTTTTTACCCCCGATGCCCGCGATTTCAATCGCTGGCGCCCTTCTAGGTAAAGAGTACCGATTTCAGTATGGAGGAGATAATTCAGGGGTTAGAGAAAATAGAGGGTAGATCAGCTGTTGGCATGCAAGCCTAAATTCTCCTCGGAATAGGCAAATATTAGACATGGGTTGTTGACAATTGAATTTTAAACCATTCTTCATGTACAAGTTCCTGACGTCTTGGCGGAGGTGGATAACGTGACCAAGTTGTGTACTCCAAAAGCCAACCACAGGGGCTCTATGATACAGAGGTCTGGCAATTGGGTTGGGGAAGGTTGAGGAATTATGCAAACACCTTATATTCATGCACAGAAAATAACTATTGGACAACATGTGCTGTATGAATCGATGTCTCATCTTGGTACCAGGCTATATTTGGCCAAAATGTCTACATAGTCCTTGATAGTGACTGGACCATGAATGGTGATAATGGGGTCAACAGAATATCATGATATATTGTGAAGGATAGAACTGCGCAATCCTGGGAACAGTATTTAATCAATAATATGACATTTATTTATAATTGTGTCCAATAAATGGTACTATATCCTAATATCACATAAAATATACAATATATAAATCGACAGTATAAAAACAAAAAAAACACAACCGGTTGTGACCACATATATAACGCTACAAAAAAACATAATACTTAAAATAGGCTTGCAGAATGGATTAGTTGGACATGCTCTGTACCTATAATTATGGCCAGACATAAAAAAACTGGACAGATTCAAATGTATCACATGCATACCAAGTATGATAATTGAAAACACCATAAAGCTAAACCGGTGATATTTATCAATACTAACTATATATGGTGTCCTATTTGTGACACTGAATTGCTTACTAACAAACTGCCAAGGACTAAGCAAAATCCACTCTGCTTATTTACTAATCCATAATTATAGGTACAGAGCATGTCCAACTAATCCATTCTGCAAGCCTATTTTAAATATTATGTTTTTTTAAGCGTTATATATGTGGTCACAACCGGTTGTGTTTTTTTGTTTTTATACTGTCGATTTAGGTATTGTATATTTTATGTGATATTAGGATATTGTACCATTTATTGGAGACAATTATAAATGTCATATTATTGATTAAATACTGTTCCCGGGATTGCGCAGTTCTATCCTTCACAAGGTTTATTTTCGGTTTTTGTGTGACATTGAGCCATCCCAAATAGAACAGCTGCAACTAACAGGGGAGTGGGTATTATTTAACCAAGTCTGGTCATATTGTACTATTTTTTTATAAATCAGTCGGGGGTTTTTTTGCGGCGCAGGACTCTATTTGCTTTTTCCTATCATGATATATGACTGCCCAAATCAGTAACTGCCCTCCACCACCCTTGGCACTAGATAGTCCTGATAGTACATAGGTCTCTGTGTTCTCCCAGAGTAGTACATAGGTCTCTGTGTTCTCCCAGAGTAAACTCATCCTACAGTAGGGAAACAGATAAAGAAGGACCAGATGACAGTCTTTGTTTGCACAGCAGTCCATGATGTGCTGTCAGGCGGTATTTCATGCCTTACAATTCATTAGGGCATGGAGGGAGAATAGAATAGCATGCCAAGCTTATTGAGGGGCAGATTTATTAAGCTTGGAGAAGAGATAGACTGGAGATAAAGCAGAGAAAAGGTAAAAGGAGCTAAAGCGCCAGCCAATCAACTCCCAACTGTCTTTTTCAAACACAGCTGATTGGCTGGTGCTTTATCTCCTTTTACCTTTTCTCTGCTTTATCTCCATTTTATCTCTCTTCTCCAAGCTTAATAAATGTGCCCCTGAGGCACCACGCCGACAGCATGGCGAACGCAGCAAGGAGACTCGTTACACTTTGACAGTGTCAAGTCGACATTTGGATCAATTAAAAAAAACTAATGTCGACCTTTTATCTGTCAACCTAGCTATTGTGAACCTAATGCTTGCGTCGACCTCCAATTCTGTTGACATAAGCCATGTCGACCATCTGTAGTCGACCCAATGACCCATACCCGGGACAGGACTATATAGTCCAGAGTGGGGTCATAGGTACCAACTTTTACATTTGGCATGTCTGTAAGCATGTTATGTATTTCATGAGAAAATAAATATATATGAAATTATTGCTGAAGACATTGCTTTCTATGTAACTAGAACCGTACAGTCATGGTCAATGTATTAGTCTGAGTCATTGGTCTGCTGTTATGGTAGATGGCAAGGTCACAATATCATCCAGCTGAATAACAGTTTCATAACCTCAATTCCTGCATCTCATATGGAAACAGATAGAACAGTGAGTGACTGGAGTCACAAGCAGAAATCACAAGGAGTGGGGTGCGTATCTCAGCAATGCAGCCACAGAATGTTTACATGATCGGAATGGAATAAACACCAACTGTCAGAGAACTTACTAAAGCATCTGATGCATTGATATCTATTCTAGCAGCATGATAAACTGCATGATATCATGTATAAGCAATCTTATATTTTATGACTGAAACACACATTAGAAAATCTATAGAACAAAAATGTACATAACAAAGAAAACACACACGCTTCACAATGGATCAGATTCAGATGTGGATAGATTCATGCTGGGTACACACTGGGTGATCTATCATTAACAATACAGATTATATTAACGATTTAGTTAACTACCCCCATGTCCTCTGTACATGCAGCTCAATCTGACAATATTGCATACTGCTTGTACAGAGCGGGGGGCGGGTGACGTCACCGAAAGATATCGTGAACATTATCGGTGAGTGTGTATGCGCAATATCTTTCTCCTGTGGCACCCAGCTGGAATCGCCCAGTGTGTACCCAGCATAAGAACACCAGGCAGGACAGGGAGTGTGTACCATAACTTTATAAAAGGGCTATAGTCAAGTGGGTGTGGTATAACGCTCTGACAGTCGGGATTTCGATAGTCATAAGTCCCCCAACAACAGGGTGCGAGAGCTACTAAGCCCCCTGCGGGCTCGATGGCCCGCCACAGGTTTTATTCTCCCTCTATGTGGGTTATTGACCCCCATCAGGAAAAATAGCCCCTGTCAGTTGGGATCCTGACTGTCAGACATTTAACAGATGTTGGACTAAAGACCGTCAGAATCCGGCACCCAGTCAAGTCGGGAAAGTGATTTTCTGGTTGTGTTCCTAAGGTTTTATTCTCCCTCTATGTGGGTTATTGACCCCCATCAGGAAAAATAGCCCCTCACAGTTGGGATCCTGACTGTCAGACATTTAACAGATGTTGGACTAAATACCGTCAGAATCCGGCACCCAGTCAAGTCGGGAAAGTGATTTTCTGGTTGTGTTCCTAAAGCTTCTGAAGTGCTAAACCACCATTGAAGCCCCATAATCATGCCTGCAATGTGGTGAGTGGGACGCACCTCTCAAAAGTTCCACGTAGCAGGTACAAAGTTCCCCCTTTCTAGTGAAATGCTATATAGCTTTAATATACTGTAGAATTTGGGTAGGGTTTATAAAATATCCCCAATATCACTTCACATATTACTAAACCAAATTCACAGCGATTGAAATTTCATAACCAAAAACCTCACAAATGGAACGGAATTAAAATGCAAGTATCTCGATGGGTGGAATCTGGACGCTCAAGCTTCTAAACACATCCCTTTCCTTACTATATTAGTAACATTGGCAAAAAAAAGCAAATAATGAGGGGCTGGGTGTCCAGAAATGCCCCATCCCTCACGGAACTGATCAATTCACTACAACGCACCATGAATTATGATAAATTTGATGTACAGGTACACTCGGCTAGATACACCAGCTTTGTGGCGCGTTGTGGTCCTCTGATACTGGAAGAAGAGGGTACCCATTCCTAAAACCCCAAGACCTTCAGATATAACATTTAGACATATATGTACACATGCAGCGGAGACAAGAATAATCGCTCTTCAGATTCCCAGGCCGACTTCAGACACCTTTACCTATACTGTCACTGGTGCAGGCACCAGAGAAAAAAGTGTGTGTGACTCATGGACGGAACCCCCCCCCCCCCCCACCTACTCTTCCCCGCACACCCCCCCCCCACCTACTCTTCCCCGCACACCCCCCCCCCAATTCATCTACATTTTATTGTTACCATTGAATTGTTATGTTATGTATGTTATAGATAGTATATCAATATAGTCCCAGCATACCGATAACGTGCTCAGTTTTATCCCCACGTGAATATGCTCTGCAATACTAATGTCAGATTCACCCTGAAACCTTCAAGGGAAAGATATGAGGTAACACCAGACTGGGATAATACGTTACGCAGGATGATCGGAGATCTGAGTATTGTAAACCCTAATTGTACGTTTTCTTTTTACGAAATCTCTGAGCATGTTGTACTTGACCACTGAAATTCTTGAACACATGACTAATTGAATGTTTAACTGTTTAACTATGTAATGTTTGGAAAAAAATAAAAAATGCAAGTATCTCTGGAACTGGTTAAGGGTATATAATGTAACCTTAGCATATAATATTATAGTGAAAAAGGGATCTGTACTTTGGATCGACATGCATTAGGTGCACTATATACCTACATACTTTAGGTCGACATGGATAATAGATCGAAAAAAGCAAAAAGGTCGACCTGAGTTTTCACAATTTTAATGCGAGGGTATGCTCTGCAATAATTGGGTGTCCACGTCAGTGTTCCCTCTAAGCTGTGCGCATGTGCGCGTGCACACAACTCACAGAGCATGCGTACAGACATTACAACAGAGCGCACAAAGCAGCAGTGGTCCCCTTTTTGCAGTTGTGGACTCAATTAATGTGTGTTTCACCCATTAACTACATCATGTGCTGTGTTTTGAATGTTTAAAGGTTTTGAATGTTTAATATCATTTTGAATAAAAGTTACACAAATGCTGAATGTTGTTTTCCAGTTATATATAGAAGGGACGCACAAAAATAAAAATGTCCTTCCAAAGTTGCACAGCCAAAATCTTTTGCCGCACACAGCCTTCGTAAAATTAGAGAGAACATTGGTCCACGTGCTAAAATGTACAAGTTGAAACTAAAAAAAAAATAATGTTTTAAAACTCATGTTGACCTTTTCAATATCTTCCATGTGCTTGTGTCAACCTTTACCCTATGTCAATCTTTTGGGTTTGA